>NC_088221.1:20334560-20352060 GCF_036934945.1 Oncorhynchus masou masou | reverse complement strand
TAAGACTGATCAGAGATGCAGCCAAGAGGCCCATGATCACTCTGGATGAACTGCAGAGATCTACAGCTGAGGTGGGAGACTCTGTCCATAGGACAACAATCAGTCGTATATTGCACAAATCTGGCCTTTATGGAAGAGTGGCAAGAAGAAAGCCATTTCTTAAGGATATCCATAAAATGTTGTTTAAAGTTTGCCACAAGCCACCTGGGAGACACACCAAACATGTGGAAGAAGGTGCTCTGGTCAGATGAAACCAAAATTGAACTTTTTGGCAACAATGCAAAACGTTATGTTTGGCGTAAAAGCAACACAGCTCATCACCCTAAACACACCATACCCACTGTCAAACATGGTGGTGGCAGCATCATGGTTTGGGCCTGCTTTTCTTCAGCAGGACAGGGAAGATGGTTAAAATTGATGGGAAGATGGATGGAGCCAAATACAGGACCATTCTGGAAGAAAACCTGATGGAGACTGCAAAAGACCTGAGACTGGGACGGAGATTTGTCTTCCAACAAGACAATGATCCAAAACATAAAGCAAAATCTACAATGGAATGGTTCAAAAATAAACATATCCAGGTGTTAGAATGGCCAAGTCAAAGTCCAGACCTGAATCCAATCGAGAATCTGTGGAAAGAACTGAAAACTGCTGTTCACAAATGCTCTCCATCCCACCTCACTGAGCTCGAGCTGTTTTGCAAGGAGGAATGGGAAAAAATTTCAGTCTCTCGATGTGCAAAACTGATAGAGACATACCCCAAGCGACTTACAGCTGTAATCGCAGCAAAAGGTGGGGCTACAAAGTATTAACTTAAGGGGGCTGAATAATTTTGCATGCCCAATTTTTCAGTTTTTTATTTGTTAAAAAAGTTTGAAATATCCAATAAATGTCGTTCCACTTCATGATTGTGTCCCACTTGTTGTTGATTCTTCACAAAAAAATACAGTTTTCTATCTTTATGTTTGAAGCCTGAAATGTGGCAAAAGGTCGCAAAGTTCAAGGGGGCCGAATACTTTCGCAAGGCACTGTATGTATGTATGTATGTGTGTGTGTGTGTGTGTGTGTGTGTGTGTGTGTGTGTGTGTGTGTGTGTGTGTGTGTGTGTGTGTGTGTGTGTGTGTGTGTGTGTGTGATGTTGTCTAAACAGGGCCTTAGCTTCTTCTAAACATGACCTTATGATGCTCTGGAATACAACACTGAAGTCATCAAGTGTCCTCTCTTTTAGAACTTGCATACAGGCTGGCGTGTGTGTTAGTATGTGTGCGCGTGTGTCTGTGTACGCGCGTCCGCACGTCTTATCCTAGATGTGTATGAGCAGGTGGCACCTGTCAGAGTGTAGAGCACAGGTGTGTGTTTTCAGATGCAGGCGGGCTACGCACGTGTGTGTAACACTGATATGTGAGCAGTAGGTCAAGTGGTGTAGAGGAGAACGCTGTGGGGCCATGAAGTCTGCCACTCCACCCCTCCCCACACACGTCTGACACAGAAACTATCGCTCCCTCCCTCTCGCTACCCATTTCACTCCCCCTTTCCCTCTCTCCTCTCCTCTATTTGACCATCCCTACCTCCCTCCCTCCCCTGTGAAAGGTGACTATACTTCACTGATATTGTAGTCTGGACAAACCAACACATATCCTGTCTGTCAATGTGTCATCAAAATAGCCACTCGAAGATGTTATCAAAGCTGATCCTAGTTTTGTACTGACGGGCAACTACTGCATGTGTGTGTGTGTGTATCTCACCTTGATCTTCTGTTCGTAGCTCTCCAGGGCTTCCATCACCATACACACAGCTTCCATGGATCTCTCCAGCCTGCCATCCACCCCGTTGAAACGGTACATGCTCCCTGACACGTCAGCTAACACACGCAGACGCTTTGGCTTCTGCTGCGGGCTGCCCAGCTATACACACACACACAGACGAACACACGAAACAGAACACAGAGGGTTAAACAGATATTATAAACTGGGTGGTTCGAGCCCTGAACGCTGATTGGCCAAAAGCCGTGGTATATCAAAACGTATACCACGTTTATGACAAAATATTTATTTTTATTGCTCTAACTACGTTGGTAACCAGTTTATAATAGCAATAAGGCAGCTCAGGGGGTTGTGGTATATGGCCAATATACCACAGCTAAGGGCTCTATCCAGGCACTCCGTGTTGCGTCGTGCTTAAGAACTACCCTTAGCCTTGGTATATTGGCCATATACCATAAACCCCCGAGGTGCCTTATTGCTTAATTATACACACACTTCCTATAGGATGGAATATTACAGGGGAATTGCTTCATTATAGAACTGGAACAGAATAATTTGACAAACAAAAAAACGATGTTTTAAGTCAGAATCCCTACTACAATATTCTGGAAAACAACTTTTCACAGAGACAAGCTGAAGCACATTATCTTAATCATTCTTCTTAACATCAGCAAATAAACACTAGGGGAAACTCATTCATTCAGAAAACTGGTCATCACTTCAAGTGGACATCCACGGAAAATGGCATTGCTCAATTACATTACCTAGAAATAACTGATTTAATAGTGGGAGAAACATTTTCTTTTGTTCCTTATGTCACCATAGACGGCTGTCTTCTCTAGACCGACCAAAAATATTCAACACTTGGAGCTAAATGAGATTAAAACATGTGTATTTTGTTTCGTGAGTATGTGTTTGTTTGGGTGCACGTGCGTATGGGTGGGATGTCTTAGCGTGGGAACATTGTGTGTGTGGTTAATGGCTAGTTGTGTGCGAGAATGTGTGTGATCGAGACCATAGATTTGCAATTATAATAATCGCACACACCACAGGAGTCCAACTATGCCCACCCGCGCACGCACACACACACACACACCTCTGGATCCAGCTCTCCTCTGCGTTTGTAGATAGCCTTCTCTCCCGTCAGTCCATCTATGATCTTAGCATCATCCAGCTCTCCCAGTGACTGATTCTTCAACCACTGACGCTCCTTCCCTTTGGCCTGGGGACACAGAAAGAGAAACACTGTCAACATATCACCCACTAATCAACTCTGATAGGGATAGACTAATTCCCAAACAATCAGAACAATCTAGGGGCCAGTATCCTGAACTCAAATTAAGCCTACTCTTGAAAAGCATGGAGGATCTTTGAATGTGTTTTTAGTCCAGGAAGAGGCTGAGTCTGAGTTTGGGAAACTGACCCTCAGTGATCAGAAGGCTCAGGGTGTTTCATCACTACTGTTTAGGAGATTACTTAAAAACCTCCAATATTTTTGTGGAACCACAAATGCAAATATTTCTCTGTGCATTTGACAGCGCAAACAAAGAAAGACTAAGTATGATAGTCAGAAAAAGGTGATATTGAATACGGGTAGATGGCTCCCTAAATGGTCCATAACATGTAACAGCAGGACGGGTCACTGTTTACACACGTGCTTTAGATTCTACACAGACCTGACAAGCTCAAGCAGACACAGTAGAGGATGTTATCAGCTAATGCTACCACACACACACACACATAGACACAGACACACAGAGAGAGAGAGTGATATGAGATACATTATAAGTTATCACATAATGCACACTATGTAGCCTATGCACACTCCAAGCCCACAACATCCTAGTCCAGCCCAGCCCAGTCCAGCTCCACCTGGCGTGGAGTGCACGCATGCACTATATATACTTGCGAGGACTTTTTGGTGTCCAACAACTCAAAATCAGATTTTCCCTAACCTTAACCCTAATTCTAACCCAAACCCCTAAAATAGCCTTTTTACAAGTGCGGACTGGAAAAATGTCCTCACTTTTTTTGTTGCTTTACTATTCTTGTGAGGACTTTTGGTACTCACAAGTATAGTAAAATGTTTACACACACACACACACACACACACACACACACACACACACACACACACACACACACACACACACACACACACACACACACACACACACACACACACACACACACACACACACACACACACACACACACACACACACACACACACACACAACCCTGGAGCATGAGTTTGGCCTCATACTCTGTAATCATTGTCAAGTACCAAAAAAAATCCCACTCTTCTCACACCCATACCCACAAACACAAACACAATTACACACGTACAGCTACTCACCTCTCCCAGGAAAAGATAAAAAGACAGAATCACATTCCTGAGATTTGGCCACACCCCTTGTCCAGGGGCCCTCAGCTGGACAACCAATCAGAGTGCTCGTTAGGGCCAGTGCCCACTCCTTCCTATTATTTTCACACATACAGTATGGGGTGACTGTGCTCATGTCACATGGTGGCTATCTTAATGTCACCAAAATGTTAATACAGTCTGATTCTCTACCTATTTCCCACCCAAGGTGCGCACAGTTTGCACTAGTTCTAACCCACTGAGGACTGGTATTACCAACATGGGAACAGTATTCTGGGACATATCGTGTGTGTTGTTACCTGTAAGCTGTCCAGAATGATGCGCAGGGACTGGACCTGTCTTCTGACGTTTCCAGAGAAACGCTCGTATGTCGATGCATCATATTCACTCATGTCTATCTCCTTCAGCCTGGGGAAAGAAGAGAGGGAGCGAGAAACAGTGAACCACTGTTGCCATTATTCTAAAAGGAAAAATACAACCGAGATCAGAGCCAATGTGTACAACATTCATCCTAAATTAAAGGTATTAAAGGTCCTGTTTAATAAGGGCCAGTCCTGTTTCATAAGGTCTTGTTTAATAAGGGCCAGTCCTGTTTAATAAGGTCTTGTTTAATAAGGGCCAGTCCTGTTTCATAAGGTCCTGTTTAATAAGGTCATGTTTAATAAGGTCCTGTTTAATAAGGTCATGTTTAATAAGGTCCTGTTTAATAAGGGCCAGTCCTGTTTAATAAGGTCCTGTTTAATAAGGGCCAGTCCTGTTTAATAAGGTCATGTTTAATAAGGGCCAGTCCTGTTTAATAAGGTCTTGTTTAATAAGGGCCAGTCCTGTTTAATAAGGTCAGGCACTTGTCATCTCCCGTCTGGATTACTGCAACTCGCTGTTGGCTGGGCTCCCTGCCTGTGCCATTAAACCCCTACAACTCATCCAGAACTGTTTAGCCCGTCTGGTGTTCAACCTTCCCAAGTTCTAACGTAAGGTCCTCCGCTTCTCCACTGGCTTCCAGTTGAAGCTGTTCCGCTACAAGACCATGGTGCTTGCCTAAGCTGTGAGGGGAACCACCGTCCTCCAGGCTCTGATCAGGCCCTACACCCAAGCAAGGGCACTGCGTCATCCACCTTGGCCTGCTCGCCTCCCTACCATTGAGGAAGTCAGTTTAGCCCAGTCAAAACTGTTCGTCCTGTTGGTGGAACAAACTCCCTCACGAGCCAGGACAGCTGTTTAATCACCACCTTCCGGAGACACCTGAAACCCCACCTCTTCAAGGAATACCTAGGATAAGATAAGTAATCCTTCTCATTAATGATTTAAATACACTATTGTAAAGTGGCTGTTCCACTGGATGTCAGAAGGTGAATTCACCAATTTGTAAGTCGCTCTGGATAAGAGCGTCTGCTAAATGACTTAAATGTAATGTAAATGTCTTGTTTAATAAGGGCCAGTCCTGTTTAATGAGGTCCTGTTTAATAAGGGCCAGTCCTGTTTAATAAGGTCCTGTTTAATAAGGGCCAGTCCTGTTTAATAAGGTCATGTTTAATAAGGGCCAGTCCTGTTTAATAAGGTCTTGTTTAATAAGGGCCAGTCCTGTTTAATAAGGTCTTGTTTAATAAGGGCCAGTCCTGTTTAATAATATCCTGTTTAATAAGGGCCAGTCCTGTTTAATAAGGTCCTGTTTAATAAGGTCTTGTTTAATAAGGGCCAGTCCTGTTTAATAAGGTCCTGTTTAATAAGGGCCAGTCCTGTTTAATAAGGTCCTGTTTAATAAGGTCCTGTTTAATAAGGTCTTGTTTAATAAGGGCCAGTCCTGTTTAATAATATCCTGTTTAATAAGGGCCAGTCCTGTTTAATAAGGTCCTGTTTAATAAGGGCCAGTCCTGTTTAATAAGGTCCTGTTTAATAAGGGCCAGTCCTGTTTAATAAGGTCCTGTTTAATAAGGGCCAGTCCTGTTTAATAAGGTCCTGTTTAATAAGGTCTTGTTTAATAAGGGCCAGTCCTGTTTAATAAGGGCCAGTCCTGTTTAATAAGGTCCTATTTAATAAGGGCCAGTGCTGTTTAATAAGGTCCTATTTAATAAGGGCCAGTGCTGTTTAATAAGGTCCTATTTAATAATGGCCAGTGCGAGGCGTGTGTGTGTGTGAGCAGGTGGGCTGACTGATGCCTGACTGGAGTGCTGCTAGCCCCTGATCTTCACACACGCAAGCAATCCACGCAAGCATACACACACACACACACACACCTGTGTAGCCCAGGGCAGGTGTGTTGTACCCTCCAGGTAAGGGTAGCATATCAAAATATCTGTATTAATCCCAGTGACTGGCAGAGTTAATCCTTTTCCACCATAGAGCGCGCATGCACAAACACACACGTCTAATCCGGGTAAATAGGGGAAGGCAGATATGAGACCAGCTAACTCCCTGAACGCCTGCTGGGGTATTGTCTATGAGGTGTTTGAAGTCTTAACTGAGAACCAGAGCGTGACAAGATGGTATGTGTGTGGTGTGTTTTTTCAGAAGGTGGTATTGCGGCTGTGTGTGTATCAGCCGTGTGATCAGCCTGACTCTGTCCTGTCACGTATCAGTTTCAAACACACTGCTAACCCACGGGTCAAATCCCAATCACTGGTAACTACGTAGTATAGCGGGTACAGAGAGGCCCAGCCTGCTTGCTGGGACAGATGTCAAATCAAATCAAATCAAATTTTACATTCAGCTACAATCTGCCCTCACTGCTCGCCTAACATTCAGCTTCAATCTTCCCTCACTGCTCGCCTAACATTCAGCTTCAATCTGCCCTCACTGCTCGCCTAACATTCAGCTTCAATCTGCCCTCACTGCTAGCATAACATTCAGCTTTAATCTGCCCTCACTGCTAGCCTAACACTAGCCTAACACTCAGCTTCAATCTGCCCTCACTGCTAGCACAACATTCAGCTTCAATCTGCCCTCACTGCTAGCCTAACATTCAGCTTCAATCTGCCCTCACTGCTCGCCTAACATTCAGCTTCAATCTGCCCTTACTGCTCGCCTAACATTCAGCTTCAATCTGCCCTCACTGCTCGCCTAACATTCAGCTTCAATCTGCCCTCACTGCTAGCATAACATTCAGCTTCAATCTGCCCTCACTGCTAGCCTAACACTCAGCTTCAATCTGCTAGCATAACATTCAGCTTCAATCTGCCCTCACTGCTAGCCTAACATTCAGCTTCAATCTGCCCTCACTGCTAGCCTAACACTCAGCTTCAATCTGCCCTCTCTGCTAGCATAACATTCAGCTTCAATCTGCCCTCACTGCTAGCCTAACATTCAGCTTCAATCTGCCCTCACTGCTCGCCTAACATTCAGCTTCAATCTGCCCTCACTGCTAGCCTAACACTCAGCTTCAATCTGCCCTCTCTGCTAGCATAACATTCAGCTTCAATCTGCCCTCACTGCTAGCCTAACATTCAGCTTCAATCTGCCCTCACTGCTCGCCTAACATTCAGCTTCAATCTGCCCTCACTGCTAGCATAACATTCAGCTTCAATCTGCCCTCACTGCTAGCATAACATTCAGCTTCAATCTGCCCTCACTGCTAGCCTAACATTCAGCTTCAATCTGCCCTCACTGCTAGCATAACATTCAGCTTCAATCTGCCCTCACTGCTAGCCTAACACTCAGCTTCAATCTGCCCTCTCTGCTAGCATAACATTCAGCTTCAATCTGCCCTCACTGCTAGCCTAACATTCAGCTTCAATCTGCCCTCACTGCTCGCCTAACATTCAGCTTCAATCTGCCCTCACTGCTAGCACAACATTCAGCTTCAATCTGCCCTCACTGCTAGCCTAACACTCAGCTTCAATCTGCCCTCTCTGCTAGCATAACATTCAGCTTCAATCTGCCCTCACTGCTAGCCTAACATTCAGCTTCAATCTGCCCTCACTGCTCGCCTAACATTCAGCTTCAATCTGCCCTCACTGCTAGCCTAACACTCAGCTTCAATCTGCCCTCTCTGCTAGCATAACATTCAGCTTCAATCTGCCCTCACTGCTAGCCTAACATTCAGCTTCAATCTGCCCTCACTGCTCGCCTAACATTCAGCTTCAATCTGCCCTCACTGCTAGCATAACATTCAGCTTCAATCTGCCCTCACTGCTAGCATAACATTCAGCTTCAATCTGCCCTCACTGCTAGCATAACATTCAGCTTCAATCTGCCCTCACTGCTAGCCTAACATTCAGCTTCAATCTGCCCTCACTGCTAGCATAACATTCAGCTTCAATCTGCCCTCACTGCTAGCCTAACACTCAGCTTCAATCTGCCCTCTCTGCTAGCATAACATTCAGCTTCAATCTGCCCTCACTGCTAGCCTAACATTCAGCTACAATCTACCCTCACTGCCAGCCTAACATTCAGCTACAATCTGCCCTCACTGCCAGCCTAACATTCAGCTACAATCGGCTCTCCCTGCTAGCCTAGCATTAAATAAGAATTTAGCTTTTTAATGACCAAATCTTTATTTTTGATGTAAATGGCATGTTATAGAAGGGTCCAGAAACTTTTGTGATTTCACTTGTGTTTGAGAAACTTACCTCAACCAGCAATTCACTTTCTTATCCTTGTTATGTAGTATGGAGGCTCATGTAGTATATCCTTGTTATGTAGTATGCATAGTGTACGTCATTTAAAAAAACGTAAACACTCTCAGTACAGTGATGCGGGTCTTTAGATGTACACATGAAACTGTGTCCTTTAGAACTTTATCAGCAATGCTATACTCCATTTTGTTACGACACAAGCAATACCGCTCCGTCCATTCTAGCAGCAGGCTACATGGAGAATGGAACAGTTAGATAGAGGAAACAGCTCGAGTCGCATAAAATGGAATGTTGCGGATAAAGTTTGGAATGACACATCGTGTACAACATCTAAAGACCTGTATCACTATACTGAGAGTATTTCCGTTTCTAAAAGGACATATTTGGAAGTTTTTGGAGCCTTTGTTCATGTTTTTTCAGATCCCCATACTGCACACTGAGGATGAGGAAATGAATCGCTGGTTAGGGTAAGTTTCACAAAAACAAGTGAAGTTGCTAAAAAAGTGTCTGGACCCTTCTATAACATTCCATTTACATTAAAAATAGAGATTTAATTGTAAAAATAGCTAACTTCTTCTTTAAGCTTCACTCTGCCCTCACTGCAGCCTAGCATTCAATCTTCCTAGATCGTCTTTATATTCAAGTATGACAAAATGGCGACGGCAGAGATGGTCGCCTCTCTTCGAGTCCTTATGAAACTATGCAGTATTTCATTTTTTTAATGTATTATTTCTTACATTGTTACGCCAGGAAATCTTAAGTCTTATTACATACAGCCGAGAAGAACTATTGGATATAAGAGCAACGTCAATTTACCAACATTACGACCAGGAATACGACTTTCCCGGAGCGGATCCTTTGTTTGGACTATCACCCAGGACAACGGATCTAATCCCAGAAGCCGACCCAAAACAACGGCGCCGCAGAAGGAGCGGCCTCCTAGTCAGACTCCCGAGTATACTACTAGTCAATGTCCAGTCTCTTGACAACAACGTAGACTACATCCGAGAAAGAGTTACCTTCCAGAGAGACATCAGAGATTGTAACATTCTCTGTTTCACGGAAACATGGCTCTCTTGGGATATGTTGTCGGAATTGGTTCAGCCACTGGGCTTCTCCATGCATCGCGCAGACAGAGATAAACACCTCTCTGGGAAGAGGAAGGATGGGGGTGTATGCTTCATGATTAACGACTCATGGTGTAATCATAACAACATACAGGTACTCAAGTCCTTCTGCTCACCCGACCTAGAATTCCTTACAATCAAATGCCGGCCATATTACCTCCCAATAGAGGCCTCAAGGAACTTCACTGGACTCTATGTAAACTGGAAAACATATATCCTGAGGCTGCATTTATTGTAGCTGGGGATTTTAACAAAGCAAATTTTAGAACAAGGCTACCTAAATTCTATCAGCATATTGACTGCAGTACTCGCGGGAGTAAAAGATTGATCACTGCTACTCTAACATCCGCAATACATACAAAGCCTTCTTCCGCCCTCACTTCGGCAATTCTGACCACAACGCCATCTTTTTCCTACCGTCTTATAGGCAGAAACTCAAACAGGATGTTTTCAGTGACTAGAACCATTCAACTCTGGTCTGACCAATCAGAATTCACGCTTCAAGATTGTTTTGATCACACGGACTGGGATATGTTCCGGTCAGCCTCAGAGAACAACATCGATCTATACGCAGACTCCGAGGAAGTGTATAGGAGATGTTGTACCCA
Organism: Oncorhynchus masou masou; assembly: GCF_036934945.1. NCBI lineage: Eukaryota > Metazoa > Chordata > Actinopteri > Salmoniformes > Salmonidae > Oncorhynchus > Oncorhynchus masou. The sequence goes on along the minus strand of NC_088221.1, from coordinate 20,341,605 downwards.
CTGTGACTATTAAAACCTACCCTAACCAAAAACCGTGGATGGATGGCGGCACTCGCTCAAAACTGAAAGCGCGAACCACCACATTTAACCATTTAAAGAGGTCTGGAAATATGGCTGAATATTAACAGTGTAGTTATTCCCTCCACAAGGCAATCAAACATTCAAAATTGTTGGTACAGGGATAAAGTGGAGAATCAATTCAAAGGCTCAGACACAAAATATTTGTGGCAGAGTCTACAGTTAATCACGGACTAGAAAAACAAAACCTTCCACTTCTCGGACACCGACGTCACTCTTCCAGACAAACTAAACACCTTCTTGCCTGCTTTGAGGATAATACAGTGCCACCGTCGCGGCCCGCTAACACGTACTGTGCCCCCCGACCCCCTAATAAGGACAGCACATTCTCAACACCATAGTACCCTCCAAGCTCATCATCAAGCTGGAGGCCCTGGGTCTCAACCCCACCCTGTGCTTTCTCCTGGACTTTCTGACGGGCCGCCCCCAGGTGGTGAAGGTAGGAAACAACATCTCCACTTCGCTGACCCTCAACACTGGGGCCCCACAAGGGTGCGTGCTCAGCCCCCTCTTGTGCTCCCTGTTCACCCACAACTGCGTGGCCATGCACACCTCCAACTCAATCATCAAGTTTGCAGACGACACAACAGTAGGGGGCTTGATTACCAACAACGACGAGACAGCCTACAGTGAGGAGGTGAGGGCACTCAGAGTGTGGTGTCAGGAAAACAACCTCTCACTCAATGTCAACAAAACAAAGGAGATGATCATGGACTTCAGGAAACAGCAGAGGGAGCACCCCCCTATCCACATCGAATGGACAGCAGTGGAGAAGGTGGAAAGTTTTAAGTTCCTCGGCGTACACATCACAGACAAACTGAAATGGTCCACCCACACAGACAGTGTGGTGAAGAAGGCGCAACAGCACCTCTTTAACCTCAGGGGGCTGAAGAAATTTGACTTGTCACCCAAAACCCTGTCAAACTTTTACAGATGCACAATCGAGAGCATCCTGTATCACTGCCTGGTACGGCAACTGACCCGCCCTCAACCGCAAGGTTGACTCTCCAGAGGGTGGTGCGGTTTGCATAACACATCACAGTGGCAAACTACCTGCCCTCCATGACACCTACAGCACCCGATGTCACAGGAAGGCCAACAAGATCATCAAGGACAACAACCACCCAAGCCACTGCCTGTTCACACCGCTACCATCCAGAAGGCGAGGTCAGTACAAGTGCATCAACTCTGGGACCGAGAGACTGAAAAACAGCTTCTATCTCAAGGCCATCAGACTGCTAAACAGCAATCACTAACTCAGAGAGGCTGCTGCCTACATGGAGACCCAATCACTGGCCACTCTAAATAATGCCACTTTAATAATGTTGACATATCTTACATTACTCATATCATATGTATATACTGTATTTTATACCATCTACTGCACCTTGCCTATGCCGCTCGGGCCATCGCTCATCTATATATTTATATGTACATATTCTCATTCACCCCTTTAGATTTGTGTGTATTAGGTAGTTGTTGGGGAATTGTAAGATTACTTGTTAGATATTAACTGCACTGTCGGAACTAGAAGCACAAGCATTTCGCTACACTCGCATTAACATCTGCTAACCATGTGTATGTGACCAATACAATTTGATTTGGATGTAAACTGTTGCTATTTCCATGCAGGATTTGGTTAGTTTTTATTTAAGGTACACACTCAATATTGCACAACAGGTCCCATACTCTCACACGGCACATAGCATTATGCAGTCCAGTGGTGATATGGTCCCCGCTACACATTCCTGTGTGACTCTCCAGCAGCCACGGTTACTTCCTGCAGAACGTTACACAGACCAGAGAGAGAGAACAGCTAGCCCCAGCTATGGCCAAAAAGGGGGGTGAAGAAAACAGAATACTGGACAGAATACTGAATCCTTTTTCAGGACAACAACAAGAACCTAGGGTGTGGCTCACTTAGGTTGCAAAGCTACCGGTAAAAGTTGACCAAAGCTACCGGTAAAAGTTGACCAAAGCTACCAGTAAAAGTTGACCAAAGCTACCGGTAAAAGTTGACCAAAGCTACCGGTAAAAGTTGACCAAAGCTACCGGTAAAAGTTGACCAAAGCTACCGGTAAAAGTTGACCAAAGCTACCGGTAAAAGTTGACCAAAGCTACCGGTAAAAGTTGACCAAAGCTACCGGTAAAAGTTGACCAAAGCTACCAGTAAAAGTTGACCAAAGCTACCGGTAAAAGTTGACCAAATTTACCGGAATCATCAGTAATTTGGATTATTAAGCAGTAATCAATGGCAATTGATAATGGATAATCGGGTAATTTATATAGTATATATTTTTTATATCTGTGTCCATATTTTCCAGGAGTTTCTAGTAGACAGACCATATAATGGTTTAAGAGGAATTAACCTAATTAATGAAAAAAGCTTTGAATCAACAATGGCATTATTATGGCATATATTATTTATTTTGTATTTATTTTATTATTTTCAACTCTTCCCAACGATCGTCTTTTTTCACAACCGCCACCAGTTTGTCACCAAAACATTTCAAACAAAGACATATTGACATAATAAAATAAATAAAATGTTTGTTTTTTTAAAGGATATTTCATACTGAAACCCTCATTAAAACACCAATGATATTCACTAAGTTGACGGTTTATATTGAGGATAATGTATGACAGCTTTGTCATTCTATAATATTTTTTTTTTTATCATCATTATTTCAATATATGATGGTAAGGCCACACAGAGGGCCATAGATAATTAAAGACAAATTATTCAAAACAGACACTAGACGTCCTCATGATAAAATGACATATATTCCTTGAACGTTACCAACATTCTGGTAGTTTATTGCTAAACTTAGAACGTTTCTAGTAATATACCCTCTCTTTGCAACCCTAGGCTCACTACACCAACACAACCCACTCTCCCCACAGCAGCGCTGTTCACAATGACCTATCACACATCTATCAGTAGGGTGTGTGTGTGTGTGCTTGTGCATACTGTATTTCTGTGCCTGCATGTGCATTCACATGAGTTTCAGGTATTACAATGTCATTTTAAGGTCTAAAAGAAAAGGATCAGACTGATGCACAACCTTAAAGTCAACACAGGACCGACTGTTTACACCTACATAGACAGCTAAGACAACTCAATGAGATCAACTTCTGCAAAGGGGAAAAGGGGTGTGTGTGTGTGTGGGGTCTGTGTGCTTGTTTGGGGAGTGTGTAGGTAAGAGAGAGACACACGCGCGCACACACACACGCTCAGCACACGCACACAGCCACACACACACAGAGAAGAATTGACAACAGCGTCTCTACCTACTAAGGTGGCTGAAGAAAGGAAGTGTTCACTCCCTTACCATCGGCATTGCACTCTGGTCCTCTCCAAACCATCAGACAGACAGGAGCTGTTCACCACCATCGGACAGACTATCAAGACCGTCCTGGACAGACAGGAGCTGGTTGCATCCCTCACCATCGGACAGACAGGAGCTGTTCACTCCTCACCATCGTTCGACAGATATTGGTCACCATCGTCCATGACAGCAGGAAGTGTTCAGGTTCACTCCCTCACCATCGGACAGACAGGAAGTGGACAGGAGCTGACCATAGGACAGATGGCCCACTCCCTCACCATCACTGACAGGAGCTGTTCACTCCCTCACCATCCAGACAGGGACACTCCCTTACCATCAGACAGACAGGAGCTGTTCACTCCCACCATCCAGACAGGAGCTGTTCACTCCCCATCGGACAGGAAGTGTTCATGTTCACTCCTTACCATCGACAGACAGGAGCTGTTCACTCCCTTCGGACAGACATCACTCCCTCACCATCGACAGACAGGAGCTGTTCACTCCCTCACCATCACAGACAGACAGGAGCTGTTCACTCCCCATTGTTCACCATCACTCCCTTACCATCGGACAGCCAGGAAGTGTTCACTCCTTACCATCGGACAGACAGGAGCTGTTCACTCCCTTACCATCGGACAGACAGGAGCTGTTCACTCCCTTACCATCGGACAGACAGGAGCTGTTCACTCCCTTACAGACATCGGACAGACAGGAGCTGTTCACTCCCTTACCATCGGACAGACAGGAGCTGTTCACTCCCTTACCATCGGACAGACACGAGCTGTTCACTCCCTTACCATCGGACAGACAGGAGCTGTTCACTCCCTCACCATCAGACAGACAGGAGCTGTTCACTCCCTTACCATCGGACAGACAGGAAGTGTTCAGCTGTTCCCTTACCATCCAGACAGGAGCTACCATCGGACAGACAGGAGCTGTTCACTCCCTCACCATCGGACAGACAGGAGCTGTTCACTCCCTCACCATCACCATCGGACAGACAGTACTGAAGCATGAAGTCTGATACCAACAGAGAGACAGTTTCTAACTACAAGACATCAGACTGCTGAACACTTGAACTAAGAATGTGAAATGTCAGAATAATAGTAGAGAGAATTATTTCTTTCAGCTTTTATCTCTTTCATCACATTCCCAGTGGGTCAGAAGTTTACATACACTCAATTAGTATTTGGTATAATTGCCTTTAATTGTTTGACTTGGGCCAAAAGTTTTGGGTAGCCTTCCACAAGCTTCCCACAATAAGTTGGGTACATTTTGTCCCATTCCTCCTGACAGAGCTGGTGTAACTGAGTCAGGTTTGCCTAGGCCTCCTTGCTCGCACACGCATTTTCAGTTCTGAACACAAATTTTCTATGGGATTGAGGTCAGGGCTTTGTGATGGCCACTCCAATACCTTTACTTTCGTGTCCTTAAGCCATTTTGCCACAACTTTGGAAGTATGCTTGGGGTCATTGTCCATTTAGAAGACCCATTTTGCTGGCTGACTGGTCTTGAGATGTTGCTTCAATATATCCACATAACTTTCCTACCTCATGGTGAAATCTATTTTGTTTATGTGCTGTTGTTCCAGGATTTTCCTGCAGAAAAGCAGCCCCACAACATGATGCTGCCACCCCGTGCTTCACGGTTGGGATGGTGTTTTTCGACTTGCAAGCCTCCCCTTTTTCCTCCAAACATAAAGATGGTCATTATGGCCAAACAGTTATATTTTTGTTTCATCAGACCAGAGGACATTTCTCCAAAAAGTACGATCTTTGTACCCATGTGCAGTTGCAAACCGTAGTCTGGCTTTTTTATGGCGGTTTTGGAGCAGTGGCTTCTTCCTTGCTGAGTGGCCTTTCACGTTATGTTGATATAGCACTCATTTTACTGTAGATATAGATACTTTTGTACCTGTTTCCTCCAGCATCATCACAAGGTCCTTTGCTGTTCCGGGATTGATTTAAACTTTTCGCAAACAAAGTACATTCATCTCTAGGAGACAGAACGCATCTCCTTCCTGAGCGGTAAGATGTCTGCGTGGTCCCATGGTGTTTATACTTGCGTACTATTGTTTGTACAAATGAACGTGGTACCTACAGGCATTTGGAAAATGCTCCCAAGGATGAACCAGACTTGTGGAGGTCTACACATTTTTTTTCTGAGGTCTTGGCTGATTTCTTTTGATTTTCCCATGATGTCAAGCAAAGAAGCACTGAGTTTGAAGGTAGGCCTTGAAATACATCCACAGGTACACCTCCAATTGACTCAAATGATGTCAATTAGCCTATCAGATGCTTCTAAAGTCATGACATCATTTTCTGGAATTTTCCACGCTGTTTAAAAGACACAGTCAACTTAGTGTATGTAAACTTCTGACCCACTGGAATTGCGATACAGTGAATTATAAGTGAAATAATCTGTCTGCAAACAATTGTTGGAAAAATGACTTGTGTCATGCACAAAGTAAATGTCCTTCCCGACTTGCTAAAACTATAGCTTGTTAACAAGAAATTTGTGGATTGGTTGAAAAACGAGTTAATGACTCCAACCTAAGTGTATGTAAACGTCTGACTTCAACTGTATCTATACGTTGTCAGGTCCTCATCCTTGGATGTGAGTTTGACCATCGGATGATAGCCGGATGACTTGCTCTTCCAGTGTCACCACTTTGTCGGAGTAAATATTTGCGCCATCTTCCAGACTATGCAGTTGAAGTCCTCGGTGATCTTTATGTTGACCTCGAGAATAGCTATTTGTGGGGATAGGTCAGTGGATAATGACTCCACCTTAGCCAGTCTGTTCAGATTTAATGATAGCCTCCATTACCATGGCTAGATGGGGGGGGGGGGGTCCGTGTCAGGTGAGCCCAAGGCTTCAGCAAAGGCCTGCTCCGAATGTTGTTGTCTCGACATTTTAAATCCCTGGTCTTCCAGAAATCCTGCTTATTCCCTCCTGATTCCGGGAAATCTCTAACCAGGATTTCGGAAAACCAGGGAATGTATTGTAAGTTCCCGGAACTTTGCAACCCTAGTCACGACTGATGATCTAGTATCGACAAATGCTTCTATTGTCACAGCTATTTGGAACGGGACCATCAGCATGTAACAACATGGCTTACACTAGGCCTGTCACTGACACTATAGGGAGAACGAGAGAGAAGGACACGGGAAGAGAGAGAGAGCAGGTCAGGGTAAAAGCGGCCAGAGTTGGAGCAGGGGCACCCAAAAAAGAGATGAGAAAAAGGGGGAAAAAGCAGAGAAAGTAGAGAGGGAGAGAACAGAGGGAGCCTTCATTGCTGTTGAAAGTTGTGTCCTCTCAACCCCATATCCTGAATGAACACACACACACACACACACACACACACACACACACACACACACACACACACACACACACACACACACACACACACACACACACACACACACACACACACACACACACACACAGACCCTTTTCCAGGAGGATCAATCGCAGCATTCATCCTGGCCCCAGCTCCATTCCATCCTAGCCCAGGTTAGAGCCACATACCAGGGATAGCTGTTCAGGAGGAGCCCCTCTGGGTGTCCAAAGCCCTAATGGAGCTATCCTTTATACTGGGCCTATCAATTACACACACTGTGCATCACAGAGGC